>NC_089593.1:93319282-93340733 GCF_019320115.1 Miscanthus floridulus
TTGGGTGCTGCTTTGCGAGCAGCCCATGGGTGGCTTTGTAAGCAGCAAGACGAGTTCGTGCCATTCTCATGTGTGTGTACTCAGGAAGATTAGATGGAACATCACTTAGCGTGTAGTTGGCTGTTCCTTTTGGGGACTGTGAGGGAGACACTGAGCTTCTGAACAACTACACATTGTTGGTTAGGAAGAGGCTGGAGATTGAGCAGAAGCTCATCGCAAGATTTGGTGGATCAGAGTGAAGTGACTGCTAGGTAAAATTTATCTGTTGATATACTTTTGGTAATGGTAGCAGTATTGATGATAAGAATGGGCTATCTTCTACGCATGTGTCGCTTAAAATTGAGTCAGATGTGTAGTAGCCGCAGAAATTAGACATCGATCATTACCATGTAACCATTAAAAATTATACATTAGCCTACTAGGACCAAATTCACAATTAGCTGAGTATATCTATTCATTTTACTGATTTATTTTTATGTTAATGAGTCTAATCTAGCCCTTTTTCATTCTTCTTGTCAATTTCACGCTGCATTAACTCTGCTGCTTGAGCACTATACTTGACACAGTTCAGAAATGGCTCATTCGCCTTTTAGTCATAGGATCTGTAGGCTGACTGTGTCAAGTATCCTACAATATATTCGGCCTATTTTCATGGATCAACACCACTTGCATATTCATTCATCACTCAAAAGTCAGAATGCTGAGATGACACTGTGTCATGATCGAAACAGGGTTTGTTCACTGATGGAAAAAATGCAAATGCCATGCATGTTATGCTGGTGAATGGCATCCTACTCAACATGGTGAGGTTGCAGCAAGGATGGCCACCAAATTTGCAAGATCTAGTTGGGAGCTACTACTGCTACTTACCACAGCAAGCATGCACTGCTCCCACTTGTAAATTAGTGGATTCCTATTGCCACTACACGTCTACACCTCACTCTCCTACATGCACCATGGCCACTATCGACGGCTCATGAAAGAAACGCTCAAGCACACCAGATACCTATGCTACAATTTCCTTGCAAAATGACAAGCTCATATTTTTTTTTCCATTTGTAAAACGAAATTGTGGCTCTAAGTGCTGATTCTTTTTCCCCTTTGCCATTTCATATTGCCTTTTCCATTGCAAAATTTTTGTTGTTCTAAGTGCTAAATATTTGCACCATGTGAATTATAATCCATGGTAATCTGAACTTAAGCTTCCGAGAGAAAAGGTTGAAACTGATGTACCGTCATGCTTTATGTTTTTTCAAGGATTAGAATAACCCACATGAAGTGAAATATGTTTACTCGCAGATTTTTTTTTAACCAAAAAATGAGCCGCCTTATCTCGACTTGTGATTTTTTTTTCTGTAAAACTGAATGTATCAAAGAATCATACGAAAATGCTTGAAAACGAAATTGTGAAGGTGAACACAATTGTCATGACAGATCAGTAATTGCAGACAGTACTAAAAAAGTAAAAAAACACATCTTTTTTGCTTGCACTTTAATGCTTTTATCTGATATGATATCCCATGAAATGGCCGCACTCGACCACAAAAGTGCTTGCTGGTGATCAAAAAGCATAATTGAAGTTTTTGTTTGCTCGAATCCCAAAAATAAAAAAATGAAATCTCACATGTCATACGCACATTAAGGATAGTGAAGTAACTACTATACGTGTCTCCGACAGGAGACCCATCAGGAGACTCAAACCCAAAATATGGTTTTCAACAGAATACTTAAGCCTCCAACAGAATATCTATATGAAAGACTCATTTTGAGTGTCAGAAGAGGTATAACCCAAATCTGAGACTCATTTACAGAAATGATTCTCTTTTGGGTCTTATTGCTGGAGAAGACCAAAAATAGGTATTGATCCTTTTGCCTGTAGCGCTATCTAAATATGGAATGGGTCTTATATTTTGGGTAATGGTTGTTCTAAACTTGGCTTCCAGCATCAGGGTGTAAGCAAAGAACTAAAGTTGTTATGCATTTAGTAAACTTTTGATGCTCAAATGCATGCCACTGGGAAGAACTTTTTTAAATGGTGTTTCCTAACTTTTTTTGAAAGGCGTTTTCTAAAGTTTTCAATGTGAGCACATCAGCACTGGCTTGGACACGTGGACTATATATTATTTTAATGGCGCACTGCCACCGTGGCACTAATTAAGTAGACTTGGGCCCACTTGCTTTTAATAGGGCTGAGTCAACTTCCATGGCACTTCGCTAGGATTTTTTTATTTTTTATTTTTTATTTAATATTTTAATAATAATTGTTCCTAAATTTTTTTTCGTGGATTTAACTCTTTTGGTCATGCCGGCTGGCGTGACCAAATAACGTTGCCGCACCACATGTATTGGCGCGGCAACATCCGCCACGTTAGACGACGTTTCTGACATGGAAAACGCTGTCATGCCACTCCCGCTGGCGTGACAGTACTGTTCTGTCGCGACATCGGGAGTAGCGTGACAAGACCAAATCTTTGAAAAATCATAACTCTTTCATACAATGTCGGATGAAGATAGAATTTATATAAAAATTATAGCTCTCGATGAGATCTATAACTTTGTAGTTTTGAGTTTTTTTATTTGAGGATGTTAAGATGCTTAAAAAAATAATATAAAATTTTAAGAGCATAATAACCATGTACTAGTGCTCGTCGTATTAGGCAAATAATATCTTTTCCGTATGGTGTCAAATGAAAATACATTTTACATCAAAGTTGTAGCTCTCAATGAGATATACAATTTTCTAGTTTTGAGTTTTCACATTTGGAGTCGTTAAGAAGCTCATAAAAGTAATATAAAATTTCAGTAGCATAATAATCGCGTAGGAAAATAATATCGTTTTGGTATCATGTCAAACAAAGGTACTTTTATATCAAAGTTGAAGTTCTCAATGAAATCTACAACTTTTATTTAAAAAGTATTTTTAAGTGACATCAAATAAAAACATACTATTCTACAAAGATAAGCTTTGACACATGCTAAAATTTTATATTAGTTTTAGTATATGTTAACTACCTCAAATATGAAAAATCAAAACTATAAACTTGTATATATCAATAAGGGCTACAACTTTAATATAGAATGTATCTTCATTTGACATCATACAAAAATCATATTATTTTTCAAATGTGACGAGCACTAGTACATGATTATTATGCTACTGAAATTTTATATGTTTTTTTCATGCATCTTAACGATCTCAAATGTAACAGCTCAAAACTGCAAAGTTATAGATATCTTTGAGAGCTAGAATTTTCATGTAAAAGTATCTTCATTTAACAACATAAAAAAAAACATATTATTTTTCTAAGGCGACAAGCACTTGTACATGGTTATTATGCGAAATTTTATATTATTTTTTTGAGCATCTTAACGTCCTTAAATAAAAAAACTCAAAACTACAAAGTTGTAGATCTCATCGAGAGCTACAATTTTTATATAAATTGCATCTTCATCTAACATCGTATCAAAGAGTTATGATTTTACAAAGTTTTTATCTTGTCACGCCACTACCGGTGGCGCGATAGAACAGTACTGTCACACCGGCCGGAGTGGCGTGACAACGTTTTTCACGTTGAAAACGCCGTCTAATGTGGCATATATTGCCGCGCTAATGTATGTAGTGTGACAACATTATTTGGTCACGCCACAAAAAAAGGTTAAATCTGTAAAAAAAAGGAGTGATTAATATTAAAATATTAAATAAAAAAGTTTAAAAATTAAAAATTCTCCTCCACTTCGCTATCACTTCCTCCTATCATGCAGGGTACTCCCAGCCACGTCAACATCCGGGTCCACAAACAGAATCCAACACACTCTTCGAGTGGAATGTACACTGCACTCGCGGCCAAAACCTTGTTTCATGAGCGGACGCGCGCGTAGCGCAGCGGTGAAGTCGCTCGGTTGGAGCGCCACCCACCCGAGTTTGTTCCTGGGACGCAACTCGGGTGTCGCACGGGGCTTTTTTCCCATATTTATTTCGTGCAGGTTCCGATACTTGCGTGACACTATAATGGGACTATAATGTGCTCATCGTTTGTAAAACTCATGTGGCTTCGGTGATCTCAAGAAGGACGTTTGAGGTATATAGGTTGTAACTTCTAGGGGTATGTATGTATATGATGGTGTAAGTGTATTGTGTAGAGTACAGATACTACACCTTGTACACTAGGAGTCCAGGCTAAAAAAAACCTTGTTTCATGAGCAAATTTTCTTTTAAAAACAGAGAGATCGCATAAAACATAGTACGCCTGAATTTTTTTTATTTTGTTTAGGAAGGGCACTCGTTGTCTTCAGGTCGTAAAATACTTCTGTGTAAATCACAACCACATATGCTTTTCGATCGCTGGTCTCGGTAATCTTGGGATTACTATGGCTAGCTCAGGATGTACTCCCTCTGTTCTAAAAAAGAGACAGTCTCATTTTCCAAAAAGTTAACAACTTTTAATTTTGATTAAATATATTTAATAAAATATTAATATTTATGGTACATAATTAGTACCATTAAATAGATCGTTGAATATACTTTGATAATAAACTTATTTGGAGATATAAATGTTGCATGTATTTTTTATAAACTAGTCAAAATTGAGAAAGTTTGGCCAACACGATTTCCATAACGGCTCTTTTTTTAGCGATGGAGGGAGTAACAAACTCTACTTCTGTTAATGAAAAACGTGCCTAGGCACGATCTAGACAAATCCTAGCTATCTGATCCAACCAGATGGAATGACTGTTGTATCAACCTGTCTAGGATTGCTCCTTTTGTCATTCACGTGCGGAAGTGTTCTCTTCCCATCTTCCGCCTCTCTTCATTTTCTTTTGGAACAGTCTAACTATATGTTTCATTAAGAGAAATTGAGAATTACAAGTCAGTTTATGATCTTAATGAGTCTAGAGTTGCCAAGATCACAAATCGACCTAAATAATCTTACAAGACAAGTCTCGTGAGGACCCCGATTATTAGACTTTATGATACGACTACCAAAGAGTTTGCAACCTGACAACCAAGCACTAAAAGAGATAAATGACAAAGCAACAAAGCTAGCGACTAGGGGTGAATGGACCTATCAGGGTTATAACCTCGAGGTGCCTCAAGGCATCAATTAGTTAGCAGGCTAAGCGGCCCACGATAACATCAGCCAGCAAGGGCCCAAACGATCGAGGCCCGGCTAATCCAAGAAAACCTGGCCAAACGCTAGGGCAAGGGTCGACCACGACCCCTTCATCAAACTTAGCCACGCAGCGCGCGAGAGACACATGACCTCTCCACCGTCCTAGCTCCTGGGAGGAATGGGGAAAGGTCGAGCATAGCCAAACGGGCCTGCTCTGACAAGGACAGACACGCCGCACTGACCCCGCAAGGACCGAGGAGACAACGGTCACCTCAGTCCGGTCAGACGCCATCCCTGCACCACGCTGTGCAGACAAGACAACACTGCACGGTGGTGACAACCTGTACGGCAATCCACCGTTCAAATACGGTTCGATAGGACGCACGTACGATTCTACCCACAACGGGATGAAATCCACGACGAAGGCCTTGACTTAGAGGCCATCCAACCCAGTGGGAGACATGACCCCAACAATCGGGATCGTAGCCCTTAGCTCCTCAAACCAACAAGGCGATCGATGACCCAGGGACGACGACCAACTCCTGTACGACGCCCTAGGAAACCAGGAGGCGATGACGAAGACCACGGCAAGGACCACGTTGCACAGGACGGTTGATGAACCACCACCATGCCTATAGTGCCACCATGGCCGACGCAGTAGCACCACATCACTCCATGCCATGACGTGGCCACAAGACCATGACAACAACCACGCCCGAACGTGCTCCACAAGACGACGTACCTTGCAAGCCAAGTTAGCTATGACCTCCCTCAGGCTCATGACCCTTCAGTCGGGAGAATCTTCTTTTTTGTATACGCCCTGGCCCTGAACTCTATATAAGGGCAACCAGGGCACCCATCTTAGACATCATCTACCATTTTACCCATTCTCCATCGTAGTAGGGCTTCTGGAGCTTCCCTTCAGGCAGTGCATCTGCTAGCTCTAGCTCTCTAATCTCTTCCACCATTCTTTTACCCCCATTGTAAGAACTTCAGAGCATTCAAGAGAGGAACACACACTCAATCATATCTGAGACTAGACATAGGGCTCCGGCCTAAACCAGTATAAATTCTTGTGTCTTTTGGATGCTACCATCGTCTTCCTAGAGCAGCGTGGAAATCGTATAAATTTACTAGTCCGGTTTACAAAACACCGACAGGACCTAAGCGACAAAGGCCTCCATACCATTCACCATCTGCAATAAGCTCAAGAAGCACAACAACCTTCTCACAACCATGATGCTTGAAGACATGATGAGAGTTGTGACAATGTGATCACAGTGTCAAGCACAACGCTTCGCAAACCTTCCTCATCACCCCCATAATCCCTAGATTACGTGGAGGTGTCGGAAGTAGGAGAAGTGAAGCAGCATGTTTCCATCTAGCTGGATTGTTGAAGCTTCATGAAAAAATGAGGATTTGTAGCAACCGCCTTAGAGAGAATAGAACCTCATTAAAGTTTGATTCCCAAGAATCGAGCAAACACATGGGGGCATCATGGAGGAAGGGACAAAATATGAGTCCAACTCGAACAAACAAGATGATCCCTTGCCCACACTAGGAGTTACTTCTACCAGCATTAGGGTTCCATCCACACTAACTAGTGACCATAAGAGATCAGAAATAGCCAACAAAATCAATCCCCCGACCCCCATGACATTAGAAGTAGATGGGAGGACAAGGTGAGCGAACACTATTGTCGGGGCTTAGGTGTGGTAGCCTAAAGGGGCATCTGTGGCAGTGGCAATGGGCACCCTTGCAACAATCTCTAGCTAGAGAGGGAATCAACGACATAAGATCTTCACATAATGTGAGCTCATCATAGAGAACAATTGCATCTCACTCACCTAACAAGTTGGCGAATGACCTCCATTGCAATTGCCAAGTGGACTTTAGGCATAGGGAGCACTTATGATAGAGATGACATGCCATAGATGGGTAGGGAGATACTAGGAGGGAGCTTCATAATGAAGTCCTAGACAACCAGCCCATCACCCATAGCTGTGGTGGCCATTGACAGCGTAGGGGAAGACCAAACATGAAAGGATCTAACAGTTGACTATGGCTGATGGGTCCTAGATCTATATTTGGGAGACCTGGTTGCCGATGGGGAACCATCTTCCCAAGCTTGTTGATGGCAACTACAAGCGGAGCATTAATAGATGGTAGCGGAGAGGCACACACTAAGTGTGCAACTTCATGCTGCAATGAGAGGCGACAACCGTGATGACCATTGAGGGGAGCCCCATATCTAGATCTAGGAAGGTCCTCACAACGATCAAGCTGGCTCGGCCATGTAACAGAACCGACCAATTATACGAAATTAAGTAAGAAAATCATCCGCCAGAGCAGACGCTTTAGCAAACTTAAGCCCATATAACCCGGTAGTCCGTGAAACCACGAAGGATTTCAAACCAACTCATGTCCCAGCCATGATCGTAATAAGTTTAGCGGTCACCAATCACATATTACATAAAAGTTTGCATAACAGATACATCAGAGTTTAAACATAGTTATTACAAAACATGTTCGAATAAAAAGTAGCGGAAGTCTTTTGTTCAATTCACACACACACACACAGAGTTGAAATATAGTGCCAGCGGATGATCGTCTCCAACAAAAGCATTAGATGAGACGTAAGGAATGACCATGCCCATGGTCCTAAGCATCACCCATCGCAGGATACAGGCAGTTGATACAGTAGCCATAGTACATCTGCCCATCTGCAACAAGTGGGAATAAAACCCTGAGTACGAGAAGGTACTCAGCCAGACTTACCCGACATAACCGAAATTAATGACACCAAGGATTATGAAGGGCTTTATAGTGGGGTAGCTGACTCATTTGCAAAAAGAAGCATTTTTAGCAATTCAAGAACCTGTCTAAAAGCATTATTGCCAAGTTAATTATTATTAACCTGTCAACTAGGTTTGCACCTATGCTAGAGTAAACATGTGATTAAGCAGAGAATGATAACCAATGATCATTAAACAACTTCCATACTGTCATATTCACTATAACCGTCCAAGTGTTCCATAGCATTTACTACGATGAAGTAACTCAAGTCAAGTGCTCACTATCCAGGAGCGATGGCGATTCGAATCGATTCCTAACCAGCTGGTGATTTATTCCTTACACAAACCTCACTCACCCGCTAAAGTGAGATATTGATCACCGAGTCAACTTTCCAGGAATCTCGAGTTTGCCAGGAACCACATGTACCCGGGGGCCGACCGACTGCACTTTGGTCTTATCATCCCGCCCCCGTGTCCTACCACACCTGCTCCGGTACAGTGCGTTGCGGGCAATCTACTCGGCCCGAAAAATCTCCCAGCTTCGCGGTCGGAAGGTACTTTATCCGGCCAGCTAAATGTAAGGCATGCGTTCAACATGACTCGAGGCCCAACAACGGTCGGTCCTTAATCGACACAGACGGAAACACTACAGTCCAAAACTCTGCAAGTCTCCGTCCGGTCTCAACTTCATTTAACACTTAGTTATACCATGACTTCATAGTCATCCAAGCAGATCCAGGTAACCACCTATAGCTCGCAGGTGACAGGAAATCACCCGACTTCTACCGGTCTAAGCCAGCTAAGCATTGACTCGACTGCGGATACCAGGGTAACAAGGATATAGTATAACAAAGGTAAACAAGGTATAATGCAGCAACGGTTGCAAACAACTCCTGAACGTAATGCATCAATTAAAGTAAAGCATTTAATTGATTAATTGCAAACCGGGAGAAAAATGCTCCGGGGCTTGCCTCTCTCGAAGGAGCTCGGACGGTGATCGGGGCACTCCGGAAGTTCCTCAACGTCCTCCTCGTTGACTTCTGGCACTTCCTGCTGCTGCACCTCGAGCTGCTCCTCGGGCTCCTCGGGTATGACGACTGGGTTCTCGGTTTGCGATCCTGTATGATGCAATGCGCGTAAGTGATTATGCAAACGGTGCATCGAAGGAGATGAATGCAATGGATCTGTTGAAATGCAAGGTAGTCAACATCATCTAAGAACTATACTACAAGCACATGTCATCTACTGCATTCTCTTCTACTACTAATATGTTAAGTTAACCTATCTTATGAAATGCTTCAAAGATACACCAAAGCTTTACTACTTTCTTAATCACAATTAAAGCAACACTTGCTTAAACCCTAATTAATAATAGGTTTGAATAGCAACCTATATTTCTGATGCTCATAAAAATCTGAGAAAATTGCAGTAGCATACTACTACCCTCAAAAGACTACCATAAAAATTTCATGGCATTTGGATAAGTAAACTATCCTACACAAAAATGACAAGTTATAGCATAAAAATGATCATGAAATTACTTTGTACTATGAAAAGTGTCAACCAATAGATTTAGTATTTTTCCTAAGTTCTAAACAGTCAATAATAACTGTACAAAAATTACCATATGCATGTTTTATACAAATTTTGCTCTCTAGCAAAAATAACAAAATTCAGCCAGTAAAGGTACTTGAACTACACCTCAAAATTTTTCCACAGCACATGCATGAAATATATTTTTCCTAGGAAGTACATTACATAATAAGATTAACAACCTTGAATTCATATTTTTCTGAAGCCTATAGATTTTTCTACATATTTTTCAAGTTATCAGCAATATCCATGATTAAATAAAATCCTACAGAAAAATATCTCAAAAATGACATGCAATAATTTTCCCAAGTAGATCTGTTGATAAGGAACCTAGCAAAATTTGTTTCAACAAATTTGGAGCAAGTTTGAGTATCCAAACATTTTGCAAACCATTTCTGTTTTCAAATAATAAAGAATAAATGGAAAACAATTCTTTAAAACTCTACTGGGCCGGCCCGCTGGAAACGAACTGGCCCACTACTGTGCGCACACACACATGGCCCAGAACGGCGCAGCCCAGCCTGGCTCTCCTCGGCTCGGCGACTGACATGCGGGACCTGCGCGTCAGCGAGAGGAAACAGGGGAAGGAGGGAGACGACGGCGCGGCAGCCGTGAAATTCGCCGACGGCGAGCTCTCCGGTGAACCCGACGGCACCGGCGTGCTCTACGTGAAGAACCGCGTCGATTGGTACTCTACCCTTGCTCTCTACTGACCCCTAAGCACCCCAGCCATGGAGCACGGCGGCAATGGCGGTCGCGGCGGCGCTGCGCGAGGTACGCCGGCCAACTCCGGCTAGGAAGGGGCGCGAAAAGTGGAGCGGGAGCTTCACTGAGCTCGTGCGGTGGTCGTGCGCGCGAAAAGATAGCTGGAAGAAAGACGGAGGGCGAGGTCCACGGAGCGGAGCGCTCCGGTGAGCTCAGCCACAACTCCGGCGAGAGATTCCCAGAGAGAGGGAGCTTCTCGCTGCTTACCGAGGCGAGCACGAGGTGCGCGAAGATGAGTCGGAGATGCGGGCGAGATGGAGGGCTCAATGGCAAGCTAGGACGGCCGGGCGAGCTTGCTCCGGCGAGGCGCGGTGCGCGGTGGCTATGACGGGCGCGCGGTGAGAGGCAGAGAGGCAGCGCGAGAGAGAAATGCGGAGCGCTGGAATGCGGTGGGCGCGCGGGGTGCTCAAGACTCGGCCAGCAGCGTCAGGAAGCCCGTGGCGCGTGGCCGCGCGGTCAGGAGCTCGGCGACGGGTGGCGCCACGCGGCGGTCGGCTTCTGCCGGCGTCAGGGCGCAGGCGCGCGAGTGCGGGCGAGCGGGGGCGCGGCGTGGGCCTGGGCTGGCGAGGCGGCTGCTGGGCCAAGGCAGAGCGCGGAAGCAGGCCAGCGCGGTGCGAGGCTGGGCTGGCTTCGGCTGGCGGGCCAGAAGCGAGGCGCAAGGCCCACGAAGGTAAAACCAGATTTTTCAAATTAATTTGAATCCCTTTTTCATTCAAACGAATTTTTGGACTAAATTAAAGCAGTTTCAAACTTTGGACCAAAAATGAAAGTTGCTCAAAATTTTATCCTCTACAACTTTGATTACATGACCAAAGTCCAATTTCTTATAGATTTTGAATTACAAAATCAAAGTCAAATTTTAACTCAAAACCCTAATTTTGGGGAATTATTTTTAAAGCAAAATTTGGCAATAATTCAAATACAAACCTTGCTCCAAAAATTGTGCTAAACCATTCTAGATGATTTACAAGCCTAACCAACAATTTCTACTCAACTAGCAAGCAAGAATCAGGGCAAAACAACTCTAATAAGTGTATGTACCATTTACGTTTCACAAACATGTTTCGTATGTTTCGAAGTAATGTGTCAGTTGTTATATGCAAGATTATGCATGTATGATTTGGATGCTTGATGATACATGATATGCGTGATTTGCAGTGCCTAAATGCAGGCATAACACCGGGGTGTTACAGCCCTCCCCCCTTATAAAAATCTCGTCCCGAGATTTGGGTTACGAACCATTTGTTATAAAATTCTTCATAAGCTTTTTGTAGATACTCTCCTGTTTCCCAAGTTGCATCTCCCTCATCATGATGATCCCACTGTATCTTGTAAGTTTTCACCACACTATTCCGAGTAGCACGTTCCTTCGTGTCTAACACTCGGACTGGTTGCTCACGATACACCAAATCTGATTTGAGTTGAATACCTCGAGGTTCTATTCTTTCCTCCGGAACACGCAAGCATTTCTTGAGATGTGATACATGGAAAACTGGGAAAACTATACTCATTGTCTCAGGTAACTCTAGCTTGTAGGCTACCGGACCTCTTCGTTCCAAGATCTTGTATGGTCCTACGAATCTTGCGGCAAGCTTTCTTCGGATTCCAAACCTTTTCTTCTTCATTGGTGTGACTTTCAGATAAACATAATCACCAACTTCAAACACAAGGGGTCTCCTTCTTTTGTCTGCATAGCTTTTCTGACGTGATTGGGCAGCTTTCATATTCTGCTGAATAATATGAACTTTCTTCTCGGCTTCTTCTACAAAGTCAATGCCATAATACCTTCTATCACCAGGCTCGATCCAATTCAATGGTGTTCTACATTTTCTGCCATATAAAGCTTCGAATGGGGCCATCTTGATGCTTTCTTGATAGCTATTATTATAAGAAAACTCAGCTAACGGTAACCATGACTCCCATGATCCCTTGGAAGACAATACACAGGCTCTCAACATATCCTCCAAAACAGCATTTACTCGTTCAGTCTGACCATCTGTCTGAGGATGATAAGCGGTACTGCGAATTAAACTAGTTCCTAAGCCTTTGTGTAAATGTTCCCAAAAATGAGCCGTGAACTGTGAGCCTCTATCAGATATTATGGTCTTGGGTATACCATGCAACCTTACAATTTCTGCGATATACTTCTCGGCATATTGAGGTGGTCGATAATCTGTTTTGACAGGCAAGAAATGAGCGGTCTTGGTAAGACGGTCCACAATTACCCAAATCGAATCATGTCCTTTTTGGGTAGTGGGCAAACCCGTGATAAAATCCATACTGATATCGTCCCACTTCCAACTAGGGACTGATAAGGGTTGCAACATACCAGCAGGTTTCATGTGAATGGCTTTCACTCGACAACATGTGTCACATCTGACAACATATGCTGTAATTTCTTTCTTCATTTTGGTCCACCAATAGCGAGATCTTAGTTCTTGATACATCTTACTACTTCCAGGATGGATAGATAGCTTAGACAGGTGAGCTTCATCCATGAGTTTATTCCTAAGCTCTTGATCCTTGGGAACCACAAGACGGTTGTCAAACCACAACACACCCTGTTCATCCACTTTAAAGTGTTGAGACGGCTTTTCTTTTATTTTCTCTTTGATGTGGAATATCCCCTTGTCAGTTTTCTGACCTTCTATTATCTTACTCTCCAAAGAGCAACTAATCTGAATACTATGTAACACAGCAGGATGCATTAGATCAAATCCATCTTCAAGTAATGGCTGCACATTCAAGTAATGTGACTTTCTGCTCAAAGCATCTGCCACTACATTGGCTTTACCAGGATGATATTGCACATTCAGGTTGTAATCTTTGATCAATTCCAACCATCTACGCTGTCTCATGTTTAGCTCTGGTTGGGTAAAGATATACTTAAGACTCTTGTGATCCGTGAAAACATTGCACACATTACCAAGTAGATAATGTCTCCAAATTTTTAGGGCGTGCACAACTACAGCAAGTTCAAGATCATGTGTTGGATAGTTGACCTCGTGCTTTCTCAATTGACGTGATGCATAAGCTATGACTCTCCTTTCTTGCATAAGAACACAACCCAATCCAGTCTTTGATGCGTCGCAAAACACATCAAATGGCTTCTCTATATCCGGTTGTGCTAGAACAGGAGCAGTGGTCAACAGTTTCCGCAAAGTGTGGAAAGCTGCTTCACACTCCTCTGTCCACAAAAACTTGTGATCCTTCTGTAGGAGACTCGTCATCGGTTTGGCGATCTTTGAGAAATCTGGTATAAAGCGACGGTAATAACCCGCTAGTCCTAAGAAACTTCTAATCTCAGGAACTGAGGTCGGTGTTTTCCAATTCATAACTTCTTGCACCTTACTTGGATCGACTGAAACTCCATTCTCTGACAGAATGTGACCAAGGAAAGGAACTTCCTTCAACCAGAATTCGCATTTGCTAAACTTAGCATACAATTGATGATCTCTAAGTCTGGTCAAGACAGTTCTCAGATGCTCTTCGTGATCTTTCTCATTCTCGGAGTACACCAGAATGTCATCGATGAATACTACCACAAACTTATCCAATTCTGGCATGAAAACTGTATTCATCAAGAACATAAAATATGCGGGAGCATTTGTCAAGCCAAAAGACATGACAAGATACTCATACAACCCGTATCTGGTGGAAAATGCAGTTTTTGGTATATCCTGTGGCCTAATCTTGATCTGATGATAACCGGATCTCAAATCTATTTTTGAGAACACCTTGGCCTTGGATAATTGGTCAAACAGGACATCAATATGTGGCAAGGGATACTTATTTTTGACGGTCACAGCATTGAGTGGCCTATAATCTACGCACATTCTCAACGTGCCCTCTTTCTTTTTCTTCACAAACAAAGCTGGACATCCCCATTCAGACTTGCTTGGCCGAATAAACCCCTTTTTCGACAAATCTTCTAATTGCTTCTTTAGCTCAGCTAACTCGTCGGGAGGCATCCGATAGGGCCTCCTTGAAATCGGAGCTGTTCCGGGGACTAACTCAATTCCAAACTCAATCTCTCTATCTGGCGGAAGACCAGGTAGCTCATCCGGGAATACGTCCGGGAATTCACACACTACCGGAATCTGATGAATAGGAGTGACTGCCGTAGCGCATGTAACACTTATAAGGTCTGTTCTTCGAGGCAATGGTACTTGGAAAGTACCCTCACCCAGGGGATCCTTAAGGGTAAGTACTCGACCTCCAGTATCTATGACTGCTCCCCAATCCTTCATCCAATTCATCCCTATAATGACATCCAAGACTAACCCAGGCATAACTATCAAGTTCACTCGGAACTTCCTGCTACCTAATTCAAGGGTTGCCCCTCGAACCATCTGGTTGGTCAAAACATCAGCCCCTGCTGAACTTATACGGTAACCATAACCCAATTCTGTGCATAGTTGTTCATATTTCTGTGCAAATGCTTGACTCATAAAAGAATGCGATGATCCAGAATCAAATAGAACAACTGCAGGGTTTTCATTGACAGTAAACTTACCAGCAGTGACGGGCTCTCCCTCTGGAATTTCATCCACTGTGGTACTGTGCACTCTAGCATTATAAGTCTGCTGCTTCTTCTTGGGCGGGTATGGACAAAACCTCGAGAAATGACCGGGTTGATCACAGTTATAGCAGGGTCCTCTCACTGTCCCGGCAGATCCCACAGCTCCCTTGGAACTGCCTTGTACCGCAGTTGCGGCTGCTTTGTTGGGCTGTACTGCCATCTTGTACGGCTTTTGAGGTCCACGGAAATTCTGGCTTCTTGGCTGAGGTGGCCTGAATCTAGCGCCAGGTGCCGATGGGCGATAAGGAGGACGACCTCCCATAGGTGCTCTAGCTTGAGACGGCCCACCTTCGAAGGCTCTCTTGCGTGTCTTGGCTGCGGTGCTGGCGTTGTTATTCTTCTCCTGCTTCAGACAGTCACTGATGAAGTCGTTGAATCTGACGCGGTTGTTAGTACCAACATGCTTCATCATTTTTGGATTGAGACCCCTCTTAAAACTGGCTATTCTCTTAGCATCTGTGTCAACCATGTCGGGAGCATAGCGACATAAGTTGTTGAAAGCATGCAGGTATTGCGTCACGGTCTTGGTACCCTGGTTCAATGCCAGAAACTCTCCCAACTTCATCTCTGTCAGCCCGGGTGGAATATAGACTCCGCGGAAGGCCTCAGCAAACTCTCTCCAAGAAATCTGAGCATTTGGAGGGAAGGTGGTGCGATGGTGCTTCCACCACATTCCCGCCGGTCCTTGCAATTGAAGTGCAGCATACTCCGTTTTTAGCACCTCAGTCATTCTCAACACACGGAATTTATCCTCCATCGTGTTGATCCATTCCTCAGCATCAAGTGGCTCTGTTGCTTCCTTGAAGACTGGTGGCCTGGTGTCCATGAAATCTTTGAAGCTGCTATATTGGTTCACTCCCATGCCACCACCTTGATTGTTACCATGTTGAACGTTGTTGGCGATGGTTCTGAGAAGATCCTCCATGTTCTTCTGAGATTGTTCTGTGTTGCGCTGACTCCCGAGTAGCTGTGCGAGGAACATTTCAGGGGTAAACGGGGGAGGAGGTGGCAAATGCGGTTCATGGGGAGGCTCATTGTTGTTGCCATGATTTCCTCCACCACCACCGGTCCCTGAACCGTTAGCACCGGGCTCAGCGGCTTCATACGTGGTTCGGCGAGTGTTTGTCATCTGCATATTTCAGCAACAAGTAATGATTGAGTGGAGCTGTAATAATTGCGAGTGAAGGAAAAATTATGCCGTACTGAATTTACTGGAGAGAATAAATTCATACAATAAAACAGAGGCACAACCATCGCAATTCCAATTAAAACAACAGCACTTAATCGAATTACTTAAACGGCAAACATCGCGTCCATACAATCACATTGCCAGCATACATACACTGGACTTTTTATGCGTTCAGATATCGCATTCGAAAATCAAGTTCCAAACACATGCCAATTCTCATACGTTCGAAGCAACATACGATAGATTACATGCCAACAAAAGAAAGGTCATCGCGACAAGACCTAGATACTAGCGCAAAGCCACTAGCCTACTCCTCGGGACCATCGTCGGGATCGGAGACGTCACCATCGCCTCCAGGTGAAACTACAGGCTCGTTCTGGTTGTCGTCGTCGATGTCCATGCCAGCGGCATTCGGTGGAGCATATGGGCCAACCCCATTGTAGAGCGCGTGAAACTCCTCGTGCAAGTAGCCGTTGTATTCCTCTAGCTCATCGACTCTCTGCAACAGAAGGTTTCTTGCGTTCCAGGCTTCATTCCTTTCCTGAACCAACTGTCCAATCATGCGGTCTGCATTGTTGTTGGCTTGAGTCAACGTATGCACTTGCTGCATAGCTCTATCACCTCTTTCAACCGCCTGATCTCGCTGTAGATTCATATCAGCCAACTGCTCCTGCAAGCTAGCTATAGCTCGAGCCTGTCTCTTCTTCTGCTTCTTCCCTTTGAGCTTATCCTCACTACGCAAGCCAGTCAAAGTCCAGTAGGTACTCTCAAGACCCTCATACGCCCTGATGGCGGCGAACATAGCACTCATTACCTGGTTGTCGCTAGCCTGTCCCTCAGCTGGACCTCTGACCAATGCGCTTCCTTCAGGCTGAACCCAAATGGCATCGCGGGGATCATCCCTAGGAAAAGTACCAGCTAAAGCTGCTGCAAGCTCACTGGGAAATCTGCTCATAATGTCCCTGATGACACGGAAGGCTGCTCCCTCTGCACCCTCAGCTGGAGTGCGACCCTCAAACTCCAAATGCCAACCATCCCAATCTGGAGCATCACCAAGAGCAGGAACCGTGATCTCCACCACTGCAAGTCCATCATCTGCTAACTGGCTCTCATTCCAAGAGTACACCGGCTCTTGACCCTCTGGGTACCCCACATCATGGAGCACTCTCCAAAGCAAAGTTGGCATGCCAAACTCGCTCAAGAAGGTGTCCGTGGTGCGGTGCTCCCTCAGGGCCAACGGATGTCGGGGTGCTCTTCCTCCGGTGGACTTACGGGCGGTCTGCTTCGTGCGGGCCATCTGTAGCAAAAGTTCTCTTATTACTTCGGGGAAACATATTTTAGGTGATGCAACTTTTATCAAAATGAGATAATCAATTTATAAGGGGAGGTATGCATGAGATGAATGAGATGCACAAGTAACATGATGTATGTACGTGTCGTACGTTCTCACAAACTTAGGAAATAAATAATTTCTAACGACGAATTCGGTGGCATAACAACGATCTCTCAATTACGTAGCTAATACGTTCTATACGATAGCGTTGTTATGTACCTGCAGAAGATTCATTTCAGCCCAATTCCCAATGAATGCATAAAAGCAGTAAAATTTTTATCTACACGCTCTACACGAATCCCCAGATACGTGTACAACGGTAGTAACTACCCGAATCATCGTCCTATTGACGGCATCGCCTCCACAGACGGAAGACCCATACATGAGATACCTTTGTAAAACATGCGTAGAACATGTAATTACTCTAGCATCATATAAGCATTCACCCTAGATCGGCGGTGTATCCGATCATGCTCTCACAACTCACACTTACCGAGGCGTAGAGGCAATTGATCCATTCATTACCACTCAAACAAGTGGCACTCATACAATAGCACGCCGTATGAGCGACGAAAGAGAAATATGATGCAAGAACCCCAGTCAGTACTTAATTAAGCCACCTAAAGTCCTTAACTGGGCATAAAGGATATGATCACTGGCACACTTTATAGTTTTAAAATCACGTTTTCCAATGCCTTTTTGTTTTAAATACACTTGTGAACAGTAACACGCTAAACCATGCTCTGATACCAGCTGTAACAGAACCGACCAATTATACGAAATTAAGTAAGAAAATCATCCGCCAGAGCAGACGCTTTAGCAAACTTAAGCCCGTATAACCCGGTAGTCCGTGAAACCACGAAGGATTTCAAACCAACTCATGTCCCAGCCATGATCGTAATAAGTTTAGCGGTCACCAATCACATATTACATAAAAGTTTGCATAACAGATACATCAGAGTTTAAACATAGTTATTACAAAACATGTTCGAATAAAAAGTAGCGGAAGTCTTTTGTTCAATTCACACACACACACACAGAGTTGAAATATAGTGCCAGCGGATGATCGTCTCCAACAAAAGCATTAGATGAGACGTAAGGAATGACCATGCCCATGGTCCTAAGCATCACCCATCGCAGGATACAGGCAGTTGATACAGTAGCCATAGTACATCTGCCCATCTGCAACAAGTGGGAATAAAACCCTGAGTACGAGAAGGTACTCAGCCAGACTTACCCGACATAACCGAAATTAATGACACCAAGGATTATGAAGGGCTTTATAGTGGGGTAGCTGACTCATTTGCAAAAAGAAGCATTTTTAGCAATTCAAGAACCTGTCTAAAAGCATTATTGCCAAGTTAATTATTATTAACCTGTCAACTAGGTTTGCACCTATGCTAGAGTAAACATGTGATTAAGCAGAGAATGATAACCAATGATCATTAAACAACTTCCATACTGTCATATTCACTATAACCGTCCAAGTGTTCCATAGCATTTACTACGATGAAGTAACTCAAGTCAAGTGCTCACTATCCAGGAGCGATGGCGATTCGAATCGATTCCTAACCAGCTGGTGATTTATTCCTTACACAAACCTCACTCACCCGCTAAAGTGAGATATTGATCACCGAGTCAACTTTCCAGGAATCTCGAGTTTGCCAGGAACCACATGTACCCGGGGGCCGACCGACTGCACTTTGGTCTTATCATCCCGCCCCCGTGTCCTACCACACCTGCTCCGGTACAGTGCGTTGCGGGCAATCTACTCGGCCCGAAAAATCTCCCAGCTTCGCGGTCGGAAGGTACTTTATCCGGCCAGCTAAATGTAAGGCATGCGTTCAACATGACTCGAGGCCCAACAACGGTCGGTCCTTAATCGACACAGACGGAAACACTACAGTCCAAAACTCTGCAAGTCTCCGTCCGGTCTCAACTTCATTTAACACTTAGTTATACCATGACTTCATAGTCATCCAAGCAGATCCAGGTAACCACCTATAGCTCGCAGGTGACAGGAAATCACCCGACTTCTACCGATCTAAGCCAGCTAAGCATTGACTCGACTGCGGATACCAGGGTAACAAGGATATAGTATAACAAAGGTAAACAAGGTATAATGCAGCAACGGTTGCAAACAACTCCTGAACGTAATGCATCAATTAAAGTAAAGCATTTAATTGATTAATTGCAAACCGGGAGAAAAATGCTCCGGGGCTTGCCTCTCTCGAAGGAGCTCGGACGGTGATCGGGGCACTCCGGAAGTTCCTCAACGTCCTCCTCGTTGACTTCTGGCACTTCCTGCTGCTGCACCTCGAGCTGCTCCTCGGGCTCCTCGGGTATGACGACTGGGTTCTCGGTTTGCGATCCTGTATGATGCAATGCGCGTAAGTGATTATGCAAACGGTGCATCGAAGGAGATGAATGCAATGGATCTGTTGAAATGCAAGGTAGTCAACATCATCTAAGAACTATACTACAAGCACATGTCAT
Source organism: Miscanthus floridulus (assembly GCF_019320115.1). Taxonomy (NCBI): domain Eukaryota; kingdom Viridiplantae; phylum Streptophyta; class Magnoliopsida; order Poales; family Poaceae; genus Miscanthus; species Miscanthus floridulus. Next base: position 93,339,147 of record NC_089593.1, read on the forward strand.
CTACTGCATTCTCTTCTACTACTAATATGTTAAGTTAACCTATCTTATGAAATGCTTCAAAGATACACCAAAGCTTTACTACTTTCTTAATCACACTTAAAGCAACACTTGCTTAAACCCTAATTAATAATAGGTTTGAATAGCAACCTATATTTCTGATGCTCATAAAAATCTGAGAAAATTGCAGTAGCATACTACTACCCTCAAAAGACTACCATAAAAATTTCATGGCATTTGGATAAGTAAACTATCCTACACAAAAATGACAAGTTATAGCATAAAAATGATCATGAAATTACTTTGTACTATGAAAAGTGTCAACCAATAGATTTAGTATTTTTCCTAAGTTCTAAACAGTCAATAATAACTGTACAAAAATTACCACATGCATGTTTTATACAAATTTTGCTCTCTAGCAAAAAATAACAAAATTCAGCCAGTAAAGGTACTTGAACTACACCTCAAAATTTTTCCACAGCACATGCATGAAATATATTTTTCCTAGGAAGTACATTACATAATAAGATTAACAACCTTGAATTCATATTTTTCTGAAGCCTATAGATTTTTCTACATATTTTTCAAGTTATCAGCAATATCCATGATTAAATAAAATCCTACAGAAAAATATCTCAAAAATGACATGCAATAATTTTCCCAAGTAGATCTGTTGATAAGGAACCTAGCAAAATTTGTTTCAACAAATTTGGAGCAAGTTTGAGTATCCAAACATTTTGCAAACCATTTCTGTTTTCAAATAATAAAGAATAAATGGAAAACAATTCTTTAAAACTCTACTGGGGCCGGCCCGCTGGAAACGAACTGGCCCACTACTGTGCGCACACACACATGGCCCAGAACGGCGCAGCCCAGCCTGGCTCTCCTCGGCTCGGCGACTGACATGCGGGACCTGCGCGTCAGCGAGAGGAAACAGGGGAAGGAGGGAGACGACGGCGCGGCAGCCGTGAAATTCACCGACGGCGAGCTCTCCGGTGAACCCGACGGCACCGGCGTGCTCTACGTGAAGAACCGCGTCGATTGGTACTCTACCCTTGCTCTCTACTGACCCCTAAGCACCCCAGCCATGGAGCACGGCGGCAATGGCGGTCGCGGCGGCGCTGCGCGAGGTACGCCGGCCAACTCCGGCTAGGAAGGGGCGCGAAAAGTGGAGCGGGAGCTTCACTGAGCTCGTGCGGTGGTCGTGCGCGCGAAAAGATAGCTGGAAGAAAGACGGAGGGCGAGGTCCACGGAGCGGAGCGCTCCGGTGAGCTCAGCCACAACTCCGGCGAGAGATTCCCAGAGAGAGGGAGCTTCTCGCTGCTTACCGAGGCGAGCACGAGGTGCGCGAAGATGAGTCGGAGATGCGGGCGAGATGGAGGGCTCAATGGCAAGCTAGGACGGCCGGGCGAGCTTGCTCCGGCGAGGCGCGGTGCGCGGTGGCTATGACGGGCGCGCGGTGAGAGGCAGAGAGGCAGCGCGAGAGAGAAATGCGGAGCGCTGGAATGCGGTGGGCGCGCGGGGTGCTCAAGACTCGGCCAGCAGCGTCAGGAAGCCCGTGGCGCGTGGCCGCGCGGTCAGGAGCTCGGC